>NC_083477.1:9792883-9795383 GCF_030014155.1 Tachysurus vachellii
GAATAGAACATTAAAAAAAAAAAAACATTGCTCATTATATCAGAAGCTACTGAACCGGCTTGTCCCAACAACTTGTACTGTAATGCAAATGAGTGGATTTCAGGCGTTTGTTGATGTCTGAACAACGGTGTGACATCCAAAGTGAGCAGAGGCACTGAGAGTTTACCTTTATGTAAAGCAGAAGCGACGCTTGTAGCGTGAGCGATGAAGTTACAGGTCATCTCTGGATTGTTTCGGCCTCACACGGTCACTAGCAGACGGTGGTTCAATCACAAGATGCATTTTATACACAATAACCCTCCAGCTATCCAATGTGTAGTCACATGACTGGCTTTGTACATGCTCTGTAGGTAACTTGTATAGATAGCGCATTAGCCTGGCGCTACCAGTGAAACCATGGCAACCGGCAGCAAGCTAAAGATAGGAGCATCCACGAGCAAACAGATTTCAGACATGAGATGTACAAAAATATGTGCAGCATAAATCTAGAATAAGACTCTCGGTGATGTATATAATGAGCTTGAGCAGGCAGTGAAACATCTATACATCCAGAAAGCTGGAGTCTGCTCTAGTTTACAGTCAGTACAGCTGGTAACCTGGTTTTACAGAGCATTCATTTCTTTAGTTGTTTTAGTTCTACTAAAACGACAACATTGATAGATGTAGATATTATAAATATGTAAAGCACGCGCACTCACGCGCGCACACATCCCTCTAGATAGATTTGCATCATGCAGGCAGGAAATGCAAGGCTGCTGATGTCCTCCTCTCACCTGTGGAAGCCTTGTTGGTGCTTAGCTACATGTTGGAATGTGACTGAATGCAGGCAGAGCGAAGAAACCCAGATCGAGCGTTCAATACTGTGACAGCAGACTGAACGTCAGAAATGATGGAGGCCGTGACTCACTGTGGGGGGGCTCCTTATCACACTGCTGATTGTTTCGCAAGTGAGGTGGCAGCTGTAACCGCAGGTAGGGAGTGCCTTGTTTACATGCACGCGTTTGTGTGCATAACGGAGTGTTAGGTGTATTCACACCCGCACCCTGTGTTTAAACATGAACACACCTTAGCAGCCAGAGTGCTGTGTTCGTCATTCTCTGCTTTCCTGTAATTATTCAGCAGCTCTCTAAACGCTCCACCATTCACATTTTACTCTCCCGGTACAAGCTGATTTGCCCGACATGTCAGAAATGGTAGGTATGTGCATTTTAAATTCAGATTAAAAAAAGGCCACTGGGTCAACAGAAGTAGTTACCGCACAGCAGAAAAAAAAAAATACAAACATGATCCTTGAAACATGATACCAAATGATCCATACTTTGGTTATTTTGGTGACATTTCTTGTCAGGGCATTCGGAGAAGCAAACAGGTCGAGAGGTGGATCAGTAGACGGGGCAATCAATATGTCGGTGTTAGTGAAATTGCCTGGTGAAAAAACACCACCTGTTTACTGACTTGTACAAAAACCTGTTTTGTGTGTATAGTGGGGTCCAAAGGTCTGAGACCACGTTGAAAATCTGGGCTTGTGAGGTTTTTTGGTTTCATTTACATTTGGAAATAAACAGTAAGGTTTAGAATTTTAAGTAAAGTATGTAAAACAAAAAAGTATATATTCAATATCTTGAATATTAAATATTATAAATTATTCTAAATATTCTCTATATTATTCCAGAAACTACTCGAAAGACCAATTCAATTTTTTAGCAATTTGTTCTTTACACCAAAGACATTTGGGTTTGAGACCAAAAGATGAGTCGAGAACATCCTGATATTTCCTGATATTTCCATCTAGGTCTGTAAACAAAATCCTTTTGTATCAGATCAGCCAAAGTTAGGTGAGCAAAAGTATGGGAACAGATCTGTCTTGGTACAGTATATTAAAGTAAATAACACAATATATGTTCACATACTCTTTGCTTGCATCAAGCCAATGACCCACAGACATCACCAAACTGCTGGTTTCTTCTCCTGTGCTTTTCCATGCTTTCCAAGCCCTACTGGGTTAAGCTCTGGTGCCTGATTTAACCAGTGTTAAAACCTCACTTTTTCCCTGACATATTTTCCTTTGTTGGGTTGGCGGTGTGTTTTTGCTGGATGATCAAGTTCTTCCCAAATTAACTCGGGATGTATTTCTCTATAAATGTGGCGGAATGTTTCTGTAGACATCTGAAGTCGTTCTGCTGCTACCATCATGAGTTAAATCACAGAAGCAGCCATGCAAGCCCAAGCCATGACACCTCCACCATGCATAACCGATGAGCTTGTATGTTTTGGACGCCCAAATGCTAGATTTCCAATGTAGCTCTCTCATTACTGTTGCTGAATGACGTTTACTCTCTTCTCATACACATCTTTTGATCTTCAACCCAAATGTCTTCAGCAAAATCTAATAAATTTGCTTACGCCTTCCAATAATTCTGGAGGGGACGGCATTTCTAGGTCCCCATTTAAATGTAAGTAAATTTGCGCTACTGAAGACATTAACTGCTTTGTATTAAAA